>NC_037677.1:116482078-116524844 GCF_003255815.1 Theropithecus gelada | reverse complement strand
GAGTGCAGTGGCCGGATCTCAGCTCACTGCAAGCTCCGCCTCCCGGGTTCATGCCATTCTCCGGCCTCAGCCTCCCGAGTAGCTGGGACTACAGGCGCTGCCACCTCGCCCGGCTATTTTTTGTATTTCTTAGTAGAGACGGGGTTTCACCGTGTTAGCCAGGATGGTCTCGATCTCCTGACCTCGTGATCCGCCCATCTCGGCCTCCCAAAGTGCTGGGATTACAGGCTTGAGCCACCGCGCCCGGCCTGGGCAAGTTTCTTAACCTCTCTCTGCTCCACTTCAGTTTCCTGATTTATAAAATGGGGATTATAACAATGCCAAGCTCACATGTGATTGAAAAATAAATAACCTAATCCACATAAAGTGGTTAGCACAGAGCTTGGCACAGCTTAAGCACTCAATGAGCGTTACTTCTGTTATTATTATAACTATCATCCTCTCCAGTTAAGTTTCTTTCCATCAGAAAATGATTTGTCCTGAAAGAGCACATTTTGAGTAGCTTACATGTAGCCTCTCCAAGAGAAAACACAGTCATCTGAATAGCACTGTACAATTTGCAAAGCTCTTTCATTTGGTTCTCAGTAGCAGGAAATGTGTCTTTTTACTTTAGTATCTTGAGAGTGAAGCACAATGAATGGCATAATCCAAGTGTTCAACAGAGGTACACAGAAAGAGGGAGGCAAGGCAAGAACCATTGTGCCTATGGCGAAGCTCAAATATGTGACATGACTCACCCAAGAACACAGAGCCAGTGAGTGGTCGAGTGCGGACTTAAATGTGGGACTTCTAATTCCAAATCCAATTGTCTTTCTACTACACTAAGCTGCCCCTTCTAACAAAGTCTAGACTTCACATTCCTAGGCTTGCCCTTGTATTTGCAAATTCGACAGTTTTGTTCCAGCAAACAAAAAGAAGAAAAAGAAAGAACAATCACAAACTGGAAGAAATATGTATAACATACATGACAAGGAGCTAATAACCTTAATATGTAAATATTTTATAAATGTCAGTAGAGGAAAAAAGAAAACAAATAGAAAAACAGGTAAATTCAACACTTCACAAAAGAAAAATGTCTAAAAAACATGAGAAAATAACCTCACTAGTGCTCAAAGAAATACAGTGTGATACCATTTTCCCTATGGGGTTATCAGAAACGTAAATGAAATACTAAAAAGAAAGTAAGAAGTACTAACAAGAAAGAAAAAAAATTGCATGAAAATACACACAAAAAATTAATTCTTTAGAATCAAGGTGTCAAAGTGAAACTACTACATATTTTTAAAGGAAAATGATAATACCAGTACTGGCAATGGACAGAGGAAACAGGCAACCTTCTAAACTGCCAGTGAGAATACAGATTGATGTCTCCCCCAGGGAAGGGACTGTGTCCATCATCTGGCCGAGCTATCCTATGTCTACCAACTTAACTGGAAGAAGAAATAAAGAATGTGCACAGAAAACTGGCTTTAAAATGTTCATTACTAGACAACTTAAAAGAGTAAAAAGTAGAAATTGCCTACATGTTAAATATGATGGGTTGAACTGTGTCCCTACAAAACATTTATGTTGAAGTCCTAACCCCCAATACCTCATAATGTGACTTTATTTGGAAATAGGGTATTTAAAAAGGTAATCAAGTTAAAATGAGATCACTGTGGTGGCCCTAATCTGACTGATACATAAAAAGGGGAAATTTGGCCACCCAGCCAGACACTCACAGAGGGAAGATGCTATTAAGAGATAAGGAGAATACAACATAAAAACGAAGCCTGGAGGGATGCATCTATAAACTTAGAACTGCCAAAGATGGCCAGCAAATCCCCAGCAGCTCGGAAGAAACACGAAAGGATTCCCCTCCAAGTTTCAGAGAGAAAATGGTCCTGCCACCGCCCTATCTATTCTGCTCTGCAGAACTGTATGGCAACAAATTTCTAAAGTTTAAGGCCACCCAGGTTGTGGAACTTTGTTATGGCACCTTAAGAAACTAATACCTTCAATAATAAGGAAATAAGAATAAGTCATTATCTCTCGAAACAGTGAAATTAGTCATTACTGATTATAGCAGTCATTAAAAATGCAGTTGTAGGCCCGATGCAGTAGTTCATGCCTATAATCCTGGCACTTTGGGAAGCCAAGGCAGGAAGATTGCTTGAGGCCAGTTCAAGGCTAACCTGAGTAACACAGTAAGACTGTCTCTACAAAAAATGAAAAAATTAGCCAGGTGTGGTGGTGCATGGCTACAGTCCCAGCTACCTGGGAGGCTGAGGTAGGAGGTGTCCCTTAAACCCAAACCCCAAAACCTTGCTTTGAGGTTACAATGGGCTATGATCACATCACTGCACTCCAGCCTGCGCAATAGAGCAAGACTGTCTCTAAAAAGGAAAAAAAGAAAAGAAAATGAAGTTGTAAAGGAATATTTACTTATATAAGAATATACTCCTCTAAAACTTCACTGTTAATACAAATCAA
Organism: Theropithecus gelada; assembly: GCF_003255815.1. Lineage (NCBI taxonomy): Eukaryota > Metazoa > Chordata > Mammalia > Primates > Cercopithecidae > Theropithecus > Theropithecus gelada. The sequence continues at coordinate 116,522,372 of NC_037677.1, read as the reverse complement.
ACATCCAATTTCATTTTGTACCTTCATGAACTCACTTACAGAAATGCATCTTTACATACTCAACTATAAATATCCTGACAGTAACACTGTCTAAAAGGCTTTTAATAATTCTAAAAGCCACTGTGATATAAGTATGTTAAAGCATATTACTAAATGCAGCATTGGTCAATTTTTATAAGACTTTTTCCCCAAGGGAAGAATTATGAGTACTAGGAAACATAAGTTGAGTCAATACAGCCAAGTTGCTCTCATAGAAACTGAAGTATATTCTGAACATAATTTTTTAACTATGACCACTTCTGTTGTTAGTGGCTATAACAGACTGATGCTATAAAAGTACGAGTGGTGGGAAAACTGAAATAGAGACAATTTCAAAAGTTAGACAACACGTTCTGTATGCATTTAATCCCTTATTTTGAGCACTGTTGAAGAAGAAAAAAATTTTCACTAAGAGAAAATCAATTTTCTCCACATCCCAAATAAATGTTAAATAAATATTTAAAGAACTTAAAGCCAAGCCACATGATAAAGATGTATGATTTCAACATAAACTATGTAGCCCTAGTCAATACGTAAACTTACCTGTCCGGCACCAACTTCAAAAGATTCATAATTCACACACACTGAAGACACGCAAGCACCAACTGGAAGTTTCCTCTTTGGCTCATTAGATTCTGAGGGGAGGGAAGCCATGTCTTTAGTCTTCTGGGTACTTTGCTCTTGTCCTTTTGTAGAAGTGGCCGCCACCGCCTTCTTTTCTGACGCTGCTTTTTTCTGTAAAATACCAAAATTTAATAACATAATCATGAGGAAAGGTTCAGCTCTCAGCTATCATTACAAAACGTGCTATCTCAGTATTAAGGAATGATTAGCAACTTCTCAGGAATAGTAACAACCTTGTGATTACTTTAAAAAATGTTCTTTTTATTCCCTGCAGCTTTTGCTTCAGTTGATTAAAAAAAAAAATGTACAGGCCAGGCACAGTGGCTCACCCCTGTAATCTCAGCATTTTGGGAGACCAAGGCGGAAGGGTAGTTTGAGGCCAGGAGTTCAAGACCAACCTGAGCAACAGAGAGACCTCCATCTCTAGAAAAAATTAAAAATTAGCCAGGTCTGGTAACGCACACCGGTGGTCCCAGCTACTCAGGAGACTAGGGTGGGAGGATCACTTCAGCTTAGAAGGTCAAGGCTGCAGTGACCCGTGATCGTGCCACCGCACTCCACCCTGGGCAACAGAGAGAGACCTGTCTCAAAAAAAAATATTTAATTAAAAAAAATTTTTACATGTCCTTTTTAGAAATGCATACTAAATATTTAGAGAACAAATGTCATGATGTCTATAGCTGAAAATTCTTAAGAAAAATAATTAAGAAGCAAAGAAAATATAGCAAAACAGTTACAACTAAGTATTGGCTCTCATTAGACAAATCTCAAAAATATTACTTTGAGTAAAAGAAACCAAGTATAAAAGAATACATACTGTTCATTCTACTTACATGAATTTTTTTTTTTTTTTTTTTTTTTTTTTGAGATGGAGTCTTGCTGTGTCGCCCAGGCTGGAGTGCGGTGGCCGGACCTCAGCTCACTGCAAGCTCCGCCTCCTGGGTTTACGCCATTCTCCTGCCTCAGCCTCCCGAGTAGCTGGGACTACAGGTGCCCGCCACCTCGCCCGGCTAGTTTTTTGTATTTTTAGTAGAGACGGGGTTTCACTGTGTTAGCCAGGATGGTCTCGATCTCCTGACCTCGTGATCCGCCCGTCTCGGCCTCCCAAAGTGCTGGGATTACAGGCTTGAGCCACCGCGCCCGGCCACATGAATTTTTTAAATAGGTAAACTATTCCGTATTGAAGGAAATCAGAAGAGCGGTTTTGCGGTGGGAGGAGTTAACTAGAAAGAAGCACGAGGGAGCTACCTGAGCTCTCTCATGAAATAGAAATGAACACAAAACATAGAAATGAACACAGAAATGTTCAATTTCTTGTTTTAGGCAGTGACGATGCAAGTGCATACAATCGTGAAAACTTACCCTACTGCACACTTACGATCTATGCATTTCAGCACAGTGGCTCATGCCTGTAATCCCAGCACTTTGGGAGGCTGAGGTGGGTGGATCACTTGAGCTCAGGGGTTCAAGATCAACCTGAGCAACATGGCAAGATGCCATCTCTAAAAAATAACAGAAAAATTAGCTGGGCACGTGGTGCATGCCTGAAGTCCCAGCTACTCAGGAGGATGAGGTGGGAGGATTGCTTGAACCCAGAAGGTGGAGGTTGCAGTGAGCCATGTGTGCGCCACTGCACTCCAGCATGAGTGACAATATGAGACCCTGTCTCAAAAAATAATAAATAATTTTTTAAAAGATCTATGCATTTCCATAAATAAACAAAACTTTGGAGCATCTACATAAGGTGTTATCTCAGCTGGGCGCAGTGCCTCACGCCTGTAATCCCAGCACTTTGGGAGGCCGAGGCAGGTGGATCATTTGAGGTCAGGAATTTGAGACCAGCCTGACCAACATGGCAAAACCCCATCTCTACTAAAAATACAAAAAAGTTACCCGGGCATGGTGACATGCACCTGTAATCCCAGCTACTCGGGAGACTGAGGCAAGAGACTTGCTTGAAACTGGGAGGCATAGGTTGCAGTGAGCCAAGATCCACCACTGCATTCCAGCCTGAGTGACAGAGCAGGACCAAAAAAACAAAAAAACAAAAAAAAAAACAAAAAAAAACGGTGTTATCTCTATAATGAGCGAAAAGTCATTCACACTGGTTTGTAATTTGCCCTGAATACAGCAGCAACAGTAACACAGGAGAAATTTAAATAGTTGGGTGGGAGGGGGAGTTGTTTACTTCCCAATAACACAAGTTAGGCTGTGAATGACTGAGTGTTAGTCTCTGTTTAAACAGCTATTAACAGTGCCTAAACAACACAGCTAGCCAAAATGATCTTATCTACTATTGAATTCCAAACACCAGGAAATAGGAAAGTAAGTCTAACTGGTTAATTGAAAAGGCAATCTATAAAAAAGAAAACTCTTAGCCAGCTTGTAACTGTTTCCTCCATCAGTGTTTTAGAAGGCTGGGTTATCTCTGCCCTTTGGAGGCAATACAAAATTAAGCCTAAAATCCGAAATAAGGAACATTTTCAGGGTTCCTCACTTCTGAGTGCTTTCTCACTCAGGAATGCCTCCCGTCAAATTCATAAAACATTCTAAATTGCTGAGAGCTGTCTGAGGAGATCAGAAACTGTCCTGTTGCCAAGAGTTGTTTTGTTCAAAATTTTGCAATAATTTTTAAACTGTGAACCAACAGTGTTTAAAAGTGAACCAACATAGGCTGGGCGTGGTGGCTCATTCTTGTAATCCCAGCACTTTGGGAGGCCAAGGCGGGTGGATCACCTGAGGTCAGGAGTTTGAGACCAGCCTGACCAACATGGTGAAACTCCACCTCTACTAAAAATACAAAAATTAGCTGGGCGTGGTGGCAGGTGCCTATAATCCCAGCTAGTTGGGAGGCTGAATCAGGAGAATCACTTGAACCTGGGAGGCAGAGGTTGCAGTGAGCCGAGATCACGCCACTGCACTCCAGCCTGGGAGACAAAGCGAGACTCCCTCTCAAAAAAAAAAAAAAAAAAACACTGAACCAACATATACATACTTGACTATCAATATTCCCAACACTAGAAACAATTCCTTTTCAAATGAAAATTACTAAGATGCTTTAAAAAGAAAAAAAAAGTGCATAGTCACAAATATCACAAATATTTGATCTCCTTACTATAAAATAATCGCTAATTTTGGTCCCATTATTTCAGTTACAGTAAATCAACAGGACACACCATATTACTTTTGTACTGATCTAGTAGCACCTTGTTATCTGTAAGAAATGTAGAGCAATCAATGGCAACTCAGCTGAGAAAGTTTCATGGTTCATCCAAAGGCAATTACCTTTTAATTTAAAAAATAATATCACTCGGCCGGGCGCGGTGGCTCAAGCCTGTAATCCCAGCACTTTGGGAGGCCGAGACGGGTGGATCACGAGGTCAGGAGATCGAGACCATCCTGGTGAACACGGTGAAACCCCGTCTCTACTAAAAAATACAAAAAACTAGCCGGGCGAGGTGGCGGGCGCCTGTGGTCCCAGCTACTCGGGAGGCTGAGGCAGGAGAATGGCGTAAGCCCGGGAGGCGGAGCTTGCAGTGAGCCGACATCGCGCCACTGCACTCCAGCCTGGGCGACAGAGGGAGACTCCGTCTCAAAAAAAAAAAAAATAATAATAATAATAATAATATCACTCTATAGATTTTTGCTCATTTCAAAACATTCTTATAAATGCCATAATTTATATATCTAAGCAACTGCAGTCCATAAACCAGTCTCCTACAAATTCTTCAAGAACTATAGAATCCTTTTCTACTTTTTTCCCTTTCATTACAGAATAAATTAAGAACATGGTATAGGGCCTGAACACAAAGCTCATTTCTTATTTTTGTTTGTTTTTTTTTTTTACAGGCTTTTGCTTCACTGATATATAAACATGTATACACAGAGACAAGCATTTTTATGTATGGAGCATGCAGCCTGTATACAGGAACAACACTGACACACTTGAGTCCTAGTCTCAGTTTGACTACTGTGCTCATCAGACAGACGCCTGGGGATCTACTCACACTAACAGGGTTGCTGTGAGGCTCACATGAGATGAAAAGCTCTTTGTAAACTGGAATTACAGAACAATTCAACATACAAGAAAAATGACACGAAAGATACCTCTTAACGGCCAAAACTAATAACCTTTCTCAGCACTTAATCAAATACTGCTTGTCTATGTCTAAAACGTCTTTTGAGTTGCTCCCTTCCTCTCCACCTCCTACCTTATACCCTACCATCTCTCTTTCAGTCACGGTACAATTACAATTACTACTATGTAAGATTGCAGCCACCTCCACTTCACACCTTTCCAACTTCATCTGTGCACTGTGACCAAGCAAACTCTCCACAACCCGAAAGTTAAAATTAAAATTTAGACTACACAGATGATTTGGTGCTAAATCATAACCTGTGATAGAATAAGCAGGTCAGTATTTTGTAATGTTTGTTTAAAAACACCATGACTTTCATGGCCATAAGAACATGTTTGAGAACCACTCCCTTACAAGACAAAATCCAAGCCCTCACACCTGCCATTTGGACCTTTGGAACCCTCTGCCCTTCCCAGTTTCCAGTTTCCCTGATGCTACAGGAAAACAACATGCCAGCTTCCAGAAGGCCGTCTCCCCTAATCTTAGCCCTCCTTCAAGCTCAAGCACCATCACCTTGGGGAAGTCTTCTCTCACCAACCCCATGCTTGTTTCAACAAGCCAGAACTGCCACCTCTCATCTGCCTCAGGACAGCACACACAGCATGCTATTATGGGGCTGGTATGTTGTCATTTGAGCTCAACACGCTCCCCCTAACTAGACAGCACACTCTTGGTTAATCTCTGGCTCCCAAGAATTTAACACGGTGCCTGACTCAAAAGAGGTAGCTATTCAATAAAATGCTGAAAGACTTAATTCCTTAAGCTAACCACTAAAAAAAAAAAAAAAATCAGTCCTATGACTTTATAGTCATTTTCCATATAAAGAAATGACGTAGGTTAAGTTCCAAATAGGTAGTAAAATAATAGAACTATAGAAATTCAAAAGATGGAAGGATCATCAAAGAGCGTGTTAGTAACAATAAAAATAAGACAGCCACCCTGTCATCTAATTTTTCTAATTAGAAAACCTCTGTAAAATTAATTTGATCAATAAATTAAAATTAATAAAACAAGTATAATTTTCCAGTTGTTCTAGTTTTAAATGCTTTTTAGTTGTTGCCTTGTTTTGTATTGTTAAAAATTTTTGCCGTTTAGTGTGTAATGAGACTTTAGTGTGTATGTTTTGCCTCATCTCTTTAGATGAGAAGGACTGGGAAGAAAGAAAGTAAGCTATTACTTGGTGCTAAGCTTTGCAGGCATTATTTCATCCTTACTCCAACCCTATGAGGAAGGTATTATTACCTCCATTTTAGAAATGAAGAAAACAAAGGATCAGAAAAATTAAGAAAATCACTCATGCTCAGAAGGCTGAGGCGGGAGGATAGCTTGAGCCCAGGAGTTTGAGACCAGCAGTGGGAAACACAGCAAGATCCCATCTCAAAATAAACAAACAAATAAAACCAAATAAAAATTGCTCATTAATATGTAGTTAATGAATGGTTGAGCTGAGAATTTATTTGTCAGAACTTAACCAGTTTTTGCACCAGGAAAACCTTAAATATCCATTTTAAAACTGAAAGCCCTTCATCCTAGGAACTTAGTCCCAGGAAAACCAGGATGGTCACTTAGCCTAATGTGGACTTAAGCTCAACTCTGACTGACTCCTAAGTCTGGGTTTCCATCAGCTCCCTTACTGTGCCCTAGGTAGGGAGCAAACTAGCTTACCTAACCATAGCAGTATCAACATTTTCTACAACATAAACAAGCTGGTCACACCACGAGTTTTAGTTTTTCTTGAGTCAGAGGTGAACTTTACCAGTTTGGCTGCTTTATGTTCTACAAAGTTAGCTATCTTCTTTCTGGGTCCAAGGGGTATCCCCATTTCCTTCAAGTCATCAACTGTACACATAAGCTTTAAAAGGAAACAGACAAGCACATTAATCAATCTAGTGATAGAAGAACTGAAATGAGAATATGAAAATCATAAAGAAACCACATCATCTAAAGCAATCTAAGAGCCACTCAACTTTTTAAAAGTTAATTATTTTGTATTTAAATCATGCATTGCTTTAGGCTATAAAATCTTAGGCCTCCACACCTAAATCATTCTATTAATTAACAGAAAATACATGTATGTTATACAAAATTCCAAAGCTATATATAGTCAAGCATACGATGAAATATCTTCCTTCCACTGCTGTCCCAACCATACAATTCTCCTTTCAGCAGCAACTGTGGAAATTCGCTCTTTGAAGAGATGTCTTATGTATGCATAGCACCCCTACATGTTTTTCTCTGTGTGTGTGGTCTACTATGCACACAGTACTGAACTTTGCTCTCTTCATGTAAATGTATCTTAGAGACAGGTATCTCTGACACTGCTTCATTCGTTCAACAGCTGTAGGGTACTCCATTATGTGGATGCACCATAAACGATTTCACTAGCACCCTACTCCTCAACACCAATGGTGTTTCTAATGTTCTTTTATATTGCAAATACTGCTGTGAGTATCCTTGTAGATATTCTTGTGTGAATATTTCTCTATAGGAAATATTCCTGGCAATGAAATTGATAAAGCAAAGGGTAATTTTTATATTCTTAAAGATATTGCCAAACTGCCCTCCAAAGAGTCTGTACCAATTTACAGTCTGACGAACAATATATCACGATGCCTACTTCCCTTCATCCTGGCCACACAGCATATTATCAAACTTCCTATTTTTTCAAACTGGTAAGTTAAAAAAAATCCCATTGTACTTTCAATTTCCATTTCTCTTATGAGTTTCCACGTGCGAAGAAACAGTCTGATATTTCCTTTTCTGCAAATCACGTTTATATTCTTTGCCTATTTACGTAACACACTGATATGATGGTCTTTCTGTAACTGATTTGTAGAAGCTTTGAATATTAATGAAGTAAGCCCTCTGTCTATAATGTGTGTTGCAAATGTATCACTGGCCTTTAGATGTTGTTTATGGTGTCTACTGTTACACAATTGTTTTCTTTGATGGCTTCTGGATTTTGCATCATACTTAGAAAAGCCTTTCAGATTATAAAAAATATTCTTCTGTGTTTTTCAATTTTTTAAACCGTTTCAGTCTTTGTCTACTCTGGAATGTATTTTGATATAAAAGTGTTTATTCTTAATTTTCAATCTATACACAAGAAAAACAATTTCAAACAAAGTGAAGCAAACTATGATCAGTACCAGAGATTCCATATCAATCTTTTCCTTTTCAAAAGTGCTAAAGTATTCAGAGAGGCTAAGTGCTTCCAGAGTTTCTTGCAAAGTTAGGACTTCTTCATTTTCAACATCAAGGTCACATGACTCATCCATAGTCAGCTTTGGCTCTTCAGGCAACTTTAAAAAAAAGTAAAAAATATTACAAGCTCAGAAAAACTCCCATATAACAACTCCTTATCTACGAAAAATCTGAAACAATTTTGCTCTATAGACAAATCATAATTTTAGGTACAGTACTTTGCCATTCAAAGTTTGAATGTTCTGGCCAGGCCCAGTGGCTCAGGCCTGTAATCCCAGCACTCTGGGAGGCTGAGACAGGCACATCACCTGAGGTCAGGAGTTGAAGACCAGCCTGGCCAACATGGTGAAACCCCGTCTCTACCAAAAACACAAAAATCAGCCAGGCGTGGTGGCAGGCACCTATAATCCCAGCTACTTGGGAGGCTGAGGCAGAAGAATCACTTGAACCCAAGAGGCAGAGGTTGCAGTGAGCCGAGATACCATTGCACTCTAGCCTGAGTGACAAGAGTGAAACTCTGCCTCAAAAAAAAAAAAAATTGAATATTCTGAAAAGTATATAAATTTAATAAATCACTCATGTCTCCATTTCCTATCATTTACATTTTTTAAAATCATAAACTTTCATATTTAAATTTATAATCCATAAAGAAGAGTGAGAAACTCAAATAATGAGCTCCATGATTCCATTCCATTTCTAAACCTCGGTGTACTTTAATATGTAAAACCAGTTTCAGGGCTGGACACGGTAGCTATTTTATTTGGGCCTATAACTGTACTCTGAATTTGGGGATTCTCTGAAGAGTTATTGATCCCAGCACTTTGGGAGGCCAAGGCAGGAGGATCACTTGAGGCCAGGAGGGAACTCAAGACTAGCCCAAGCAACCAAGCAAGCCTTCATTAAAACAAACAAACAAACAAACAAATGTTTCAGGAAACAGTTCAGACTTTCGAAAACTGTTCAGCTCCATAGACGCTAAATCAAAATGTTAATTGGCCATGCACAGATATACCTGCTTTTCCTGAAAATGTAGCTGCTTCACAACTCCATTAGCAACAGCAAGAGGTCCAGGACACTTTGATAAATTCAAATCTTTTTGATTAGACAGGATGTCAAACAATATTAAAGAACCTAAGAAAAAGAAACATTTTGCCTTATAATGTAGTAGGTGCTTTTATAACACTAAATAAATTCTTTTTTCAATGTCTATAGTCAAAAGTCATACAGAAGTTACATATTACTCAAGACCTGATAATTAATAATTTTATTTTATCAAACAGCAACATAAATTAAAATACGTAGCATTCCCTCGGTAATACTAGAGATGAATATAGAAAAGGCAGAATCTAAACTCAAAGCATTCATTTCTACCCTTTCTGAAACTTAAAATATATAATTCTTAATTTTGCACCAACAATATCACCTATACTGAAAGCAGTTATAACTCAACAAAAATTGTATTTAAAATGTGAATATTTGACAGTTTTACCTAAACTGTGACCAGCAACAGAGACACCTCCTTTGAAGTCTGGGTTCCGACTCATAAACAGTGCATGCAGACGGTTTATCTCCATTCCTACTTTTTCCACAATAGTCTGACAGTAGGTGGGGCTGTTATAAAATAAAATATCTAGCAAAGTTTCATTGGTAAAGTGACGAAATCGACCAATACTTGGCAAAGTGATTTTCTTAATATTCCTGTTTAAAAAGAAAAATACAGCACATTCAGTCAGCATCTACCTTAAATTTACAGATTTTTTAAAGTTTAGATTTTTGACTCCTGAAAATACACTAAGAAAACCCCACAGACTAAATATGAGTTGTTTCTGTACACAGTCATTATAAATAAATCAAGATAGGCCAGATGCGGTGGCTCACATCTGCAATCCCAGCACTTTGGGAGGCCGAGGTGGGTCGATCACTTGAGGTCAGGAGTTCAAAACCAACCAAGCCAACATGGCGAAACCCCATCTTTACTAAAAATACACAAATTAGCCAACTGTGGTGGTGCACATCTGTAATCCCAGCTACTCAGGAGGGTGAGGCAGGAGAATTGCTTGAACCTGAAAGACAGAGGTTGCAGTGAGCCGAGACTGTACCACTGCACTCCAGTCTGGGCGACAGAGCAAGATTCCATCTCAAAAAAAAATTCTTTTGTAATCAAAAGTTAGCCACACGTCGTAGCACGCACCTGTAGACCCAGCTGTTTGGGAGGCTAAAGAATGAGTATCGCTTGAACCCAGGAGGTGGAGGTTGCAGTGAGCCGAGATTGTGCCACCACACTCCAGCCTGGGCAACAGAGCGGGACTTCACCTCGAAAAAAAATTAAAAATATAAAAATAAAGCCAAAAAAATGTGTGCTGCCATACGTGGTAGAGACTTTGAGAGGCTAGGGCAGGAGGAACGATTGAGCTCAGGAGATTAAGATCAGCTTGAGCAACACAGTGAGACCCCATCTCTACAAAAAATTTAAAAATTAGCCAGGCAAGGCGGCTTGCGCCTGTAGTCCCAGCTACTTGGGAGACTGAGGTGGGAGGACCACTTGAGCCCAGGAGGCCAAGGCCACAGTGAGCCATGATCATGCCAGTGTGCTCCAGAGCCTGGGTGACAGTGAGATGTTGCCTCAAAAATAATTTCTTTTTTTTTTTTTTAAGCTATTTGTGCCTATAACTATACTATGAATCGTGGCATTCTCTGAAAAGTCAGTTGCTATGTAAGTCATATGCAAAGATTTCTATTTTATTTTTAAAGAGGGAAGATTACTCTTCCATTTTTCTTCCAGTTAACTGCAAATCTGGACACCTGACAAAACTTGTGGGTCAAAAGGACTAAAGAGAATATCAAACAGAAAAAACAGAGCTACATGGAACGAAAAATCTTTCCAAATTTGAGAATGACCAAAATGAAATTGAGGAATACACACAAAGAAAACACCCTTACAATAGGGCCTAACATAGATAAAATGCTGTTGTAGAAATAGTTTTATTAAACTATGTACCCTGAAACATTACGGCGTTCACTAAAATCTAGACAGGTGCCAGCATAACTATTACCTGTATTTACGATTCTCAGTTGGGAGCATTCAAAATTGGGCAGAGTATTTTTAATTGTCACAGTGCCTGGTGAGCACTGCTAGTACTGAGTGGTCTTTACACTAAGGAAGTTAAGTGGTCTGCACTGCGACAGCAAAGAATTGTCCCGACAAGAGCATCTCCAATGAGAAACAATATTCTGAATCTGTGGTTCTCAGTCAGGGGTGATTTTTACCCTCCAGGGGACATCTGGCAATTTCTGGAGACATTTTTGGTTGAGTAGAAAGGCCATTAGGCATCTTACTACATAAAGGACAGCCCCCTGTCTAAACCGCTACAGATTAAAATTGTATTTTAAAACCAGCTAAAATTTCTTAGATTCTCTTAAATATTTACAAGAGGAATGCACACACACAGAGAGAAAAGTAGTGTGCAAACTTTACAGCCAATATTTAATCACATGTCAGAAGTATACAATTTTAAAAAACATATTGATTGAAGTTACAATAAACTATTTCATATTATGGTTTAAATTTTAAATTTAAATTTGACTAATTTGAAAAACAAGTTATCAAAATCCACAAACCTGTCAACACCTGTGGCGTCCCCACCCAAAGAACTATGCCAATGAACTGGAAGGAACTCCACTCTGCTTATTTTCCCGTCATCTAAAGATTTCTTGAAATGTGTCTGCAGCAATTTGAGAGAAACCACCCTAAAATCATCCACTTCAAGAAAAAGAAAAAAAAAAAAAACAGAGAAAATAAATTAAATTCTCCTAGCTTGATAGCTAGTCAGCAGTTACCTCAAACATGCCAGTATTTTTAATAACATAAAGATACATTTTTTTTAAGAAAAAAATGAGGATAAGAGAATTAGTAAAAATTTTTTAAAAAGAAAGGAATAAGTAACTTTTGGGAAGCTCTTTTCAACTTTCCATTATTGCAGAGGAATAGATGCTTGGGATGAATCAGTTCAACCACCACTGCTGGGAGGAGGCAGCACGGCACCTTGGGGAAAGGCTCTGGAATCACACTGCCAGCTCCAGGTTCCAGGCCCTACTGACTGTGAGAAGGGAGAGTTTCACTCACCCCCACCCCTACCTACCTCTTCACCCCCAACCCCCACTGCCCTGGGCCTCAGTTCCTCATGAGTCACAGTAGCGGCGATAACAGTGACAGCGCCTATACCCCAAAGGTTTATTTGTGAGGGTCAAATGACAAGACATCTAAGATACTTGGCATATACCAAATATTCAATAAATACCAACTATTATTATATAGACATAAAAATAAAACTTCAAAAATTTAAGTCAACCAGGCAGATTCACGTTTCCATTAAACAACTTCTCCCAACTCACTGACTATAAATCCCTTCAATGCAGAGGTGCTCCTCGCTGCTGCAGGTGCTCAGGCAAAGGCTGTCAGCAAGATCCCTTCTAATTCCTCAGAGTCTGGGATTTTATGAGTCACATGTGTCACAAGAGCAAATCAAGTACAACTTAGTATTTCCCACTGACCATTTAAATCTCCTCTTACAGCTCCCTCAGCAAGTAGTACACAGCTGGGAACTATCCTAAAAACAAATACTCCAAAGCCCTTCCATTAGTTCTCAGATCATCCCATGAAATACAATATGCCCGGCCGGGCGCGGTGGCTCAAGCCTGTAATCCCAGCACTTTGGGAGGCCGAGGCGGGTGGATCACGAGGTCAGGAGATCGAGACCATCCTGGCTAACATGGTGAAACCCCGTCTCTACTAAAAATACAAAAAACTAGCCGGGCGTGGTGGCGGGCGCCTGTAGTCCCAGCTACTCGGAGGCTGAGGCGGGAGAATGGCGTGAACCCGGGAGGTGGAGCTTGCAGTGAGCCGAGATCGCGCCACCGCACTCCAGCCTGGGCGACAGAGCGAGACTCCGTCTCAAAAAAAAAAAAAAAAAAGAGAAATACAATATGCCCAACACTTACCACACTCAATAATGCTCCTAAAGCGTAAGTCACACACAGGTCCAATGCCATGCACCACAAACACCAAATGGTCAACTTGAGGCATCTCCCCTATTAAAAAAATTTTTAAACATACATAAAAGATGGCAATTTGTTTGGATTTTCCCAATGGCAATATTCTAGATATCTCTTTTGTCATCACAAACTTGCCAAAGAAAATCATGACCCTTCAAAGAGAATAAGCCTCATTACCCCTATCAAATTAGAGGAACAGTTTGTCCCTCTCAGCAAATAAAAGCGAACTAGAACAAGAGGTGAAGGCAGCAGGCTCTCTCTCTTCCCAGATGCTATTAGCACATGATGAACAGCACGTTTGTATCTACGGAGGCTTCACAACTGCCCAGGACACTAAGCCCCACATGGAGATTACTCAGATTTCATAGTGAGTATTGATTTATAACAAACATACATTTTACATACACTTCAATAAACATAAAGTGTATGTAATTGTAAAAATAAAATCCATTCTTAAATAATAGTATAGAAGAAACCAAAGCATATACACTAAAGCAGGCAACGCCAAACAATGGCCCACAGGCCAAATCCTACCCACTACCTGTTTTGTTTATTTTGTTTTGTTTTTGAGACAGAGTTTCGCTCTTCTTGCCTGGGCTAGAGTGCAATGGCACGATCTCGGTTCCCTGCAACCTCCGTCTCCCAGGTTCAAGTGATTCTCCTGCCTCAGCCTCCCAAGTAGCTGGGATTACAGGCACCTGCCACCATGCCCGGCTAATTTTTATATATGTATTTTTTTAGTAGAGACAGGGTTTCACCATGTTGGCCAGGCTGGTCTCGAACTCCTGAGCTCAGGTGATCCACTTGCCTCGGCCTCCCAAAGTGCTGGGATTACAGGCATGAGTCACCAGGCCCAGCCACCTGTTTTTATAAATAAAGTTTTTGACAAAAGTGAAACCATTCAAGGAAAAACATAAAAATAAAATAAATAAAGATTTATGGGCTGGGTGTGGTGGCTCACGCCTGTAATTCCAGCACTTTGGGAGGCAGAGGCATGTGGATCACTTGAGGTCAGGAGTTCAAAACCAGCCTGGCCAACATGGCAAAACCCTGTCTCTACTAAAAATACAAAAACTAGCCAGGCGTGGTGGTGGGTGCCTGTAATCCCAGCTACTCGGGAGGCTGAGACACAAGAATCACTTGAACCCAGTGGGTGGAAGTTGCAGTGAGCCCAGATCACGCCACTGCACTCTAGCCTGGGAAACAGAGTGAGACTCCGTTTTTAAAAAAAAAAAAAAAAAGTTTTCTGGAACATGGATATGCCCATTTGTTTACATACAGTCTTCAGCTGATTTCACACAACAATGGCAAAGCTGAGTAGCTGTAACAGAGACCATATGGCCTGCAAAGCCTATCTGCTATCTGACCCTTTACAGAAAAAGCCTGCAATCCCCACACCAGAGTAACAAAAACCAGTGAGGTGTAAAAACACAAGCTTAAAAGCGTTGCCAAACCTTAGTTCCAACTAGCAAAGTGCTTCTCCACAACAAAACATATTTTAGAATCTATGCTATGTGGTTTATGTATTTTAACAGAATTTCAAATTTAAAGATAAAGATATATCTGTATGTTCTCACTCATATGTAGGAGCTACAGAAGTTTATCTCACAGAGGTAAGGGCAGAATGATGGCTACCAGAGCCTGGGAAGGGTCGAGAGGAAGTAAAGATAAAAAGAGGTCAATTAGGCCGGGCGCGGTGGCTCACGCCTGTAATCCCAGCACTTTGGGAGGCCGAGGCGGGCGGATCACGAGGTCAGGAGATCGAGACCATCCTGGCTAACACGGTGAAACCCCGTCTCTACTAAAAATGCAAAAAAATTAGCTGGGCGAGGCGGCGGGCGCCTGTAGTCCCAGCTACTCGGGAGGCTGAGGCAGGAGAATGGCGTGAACCCGGGAGGCGGAGCTTGCAGTGAGCCGAGATCGCGCCACTGCACTCCAGCCTGGGCGACTAAGCGAGACTCTGCCTCAAAAAAAAAAAAAAAAAAAAAAAAAAAAAAAAGAGGTCAATTAATGGGTACAACCATACAGGTATGGTGAAGGAATAACTTCTGTTAGATAGCACAGTAGGGTGACAACAGTTAAAAATAATTTATTGTGTCTTTCAAAATACCTAGGAGAGGCAGGGTGCAGTGGCTCACACCTATAATCCCAGCACTTCGGGAAGCTGAGGTAGGTGGATGACTTGAGACCAGCCTGGCCAACATGGTGAAACCACATCTCTTCTAAAAATACAAAAATTAGCTGGGCGTGGTGGTACACGCCTATAATCCCAGCTACTCAGGAGGCTGAGGAAGGAGAATCACATGAACCTGGGAGGTGGAGGTTGTAGTGAGCCGAGATCACGCCACTGTACTCCAGCCTGGGCAACAGAGTGAGACCCTGTCTGAAAAAAAAAAAAAAAAAAAAGAAAAGAAAAGAAAAGAAAAAAAAAGAAGGCCGGGCGCGGTGGCTCAAGCCTGTAATCCCAGCACTTTGGGAGGCCGAGACGGGCGGATCACGAGGTCAGGAGATCAAGACCATCCTGGCTAACGCGGTGAAACCCCGTCTCTACTAAAAAATACAAAAAACTAGCCGGGCGAGGTGGCGGGCGCCTGTAGTCCCAGCTACTCGGGAGGCTGAGGCAGGAGAATGGCATAAACCCGGGAGGCGGAGCTTGCAGTGAGCTGAGATCCGGCCACTGTACTCCAGCCTGGGCGACAGAGCGAGACTCCGTCTCAAAAAAAAAAAAAAAAAAAAGAAAAGAAAAAGAAAAAGAAAAATACCTAGGGGAAAAGATCTGAAATGTTCCCAACACAAAGAAATGATGAATGTTTGAAGTGATGGACATACTATACTTACTTCAATTTCATCATTACACGTTGTATACATTTATCAAAATATCAGGTATATACCCCCATTAATATGTATAATTGTTATGCATCCATTAAAAAATAAAGATACAAAAGTAATAAAATCAAAAAGAAAGATATGGCCAGGCACAGTGGCTTACGCCTATAATTTCAGCACTTTGGGAGGCCGAGGCAGGCAAACACCTTGAGCTCAGGAGTTTGAGAAAAGCCTGGGCAACCTGGCAAAACTTCATCTCTACAAAAAATAGAAATATTAGCTGGGAGTGGTGGTACACGCCTTTCATCCCAGCTACTCAGGAGGCTGAAGTGGGAGGATCACTTGAGCCCAGGAGGTTGAAGCTGCAGTGAGCCGTGTTTATTCACAACACAGCACTCCAGCCTGAGCGACAGAATGAGACCCTGTCTCAAAAAAAAAAAGATATGCGCCAAACTGGCTGATTTCTGCATGCTATGGCCGCTGTGGCAGGGAATTCTAATAACTGTGTTTCTTTCTTCATCATTCTAAAGAATGATGCTAAAATGGAGAGGACTAAAACAGACCTCAGTTCTAAACAAACTATACACACCGTCAGGAATTTCATCAAGGTTATCGTCAATTCCACGCTTTACAACCCTGGGCCTTGTCTGTCCATCTTGCGTGGTCCCCCATTCATCTGGCACTGAGGACGGCTGGAACTGAACAATAACCTTCAAGATGCAACAGAATTATGACAAAGCTCATTAACAAATTCTTTTCCACTACAGGCTAAGTAGTTTAATACATAATAAGCTACACCTCAGAGTATGGAGACTTACAAATTATGAGTACTGTTCCCCCAAAACAAACTTTAAAGGAGTCTTGCTAGTGTTCACTAACCACCAAAATTAAGCAAATCGATATCTTTCCAATGCTTATGTTGAAAATTATACAATTAAATTAGAAATACTACACCTTGATTTAAAAACTTATAACACAGGCCAGGTATGGTGGCTCATACCTGTAATCCCAGCACTTTGAGAGGCTGAGGTGGGA
Source organism: Theropithecus gelada (assembly GCF_003255815.1). Classification (NCBI taxonomy): domain Eukaryota; kingdom Metazoa; phylum Chordata; class Mammalia; order Primates; family Cercopithecidae; genus Theropithecus; species Theropithecus gelada. The sequence goes on along the minus strand of NC_037677.1, from coordinate 116,505,453 downwards.
GGATCACTTGAGCCCAGGAGCTCAAGACAAGCCTGAGCAATATGGTGAGACTCCGTCTCCACAAAAAATTTAAAAATTAGCCAGGCATGGTGGTGCATGCCTATGGTCCTAGCTTCTCAGGAGGCCAAGGCAGAGGGATCACTTGAGCCCAGGAGGTCAAAGCTGCAATGAGCTGTGTTTGCACTACTACACTCTGGCCTGAGCAACAGAGCAAAATCCTGTCTCGAAAAAAAACCAAAAATAAACAAAAAGAAAAGCTAAATAAAACTCCAGGTTTACACAAAAGAAATCAAGGACAGACCCGGTGCAGTGGCTCATGCCCGTAATCCCAACACTTTGAGAGGCCAAGGTAGGAGGACCACTTGAGCTCAGGAGTTCCAGAGCAGCCTGGGCAACAAAGTTAGAGACCCTGTCTCTACAAAAAATAATAATAATAAAATAGAAACAAAAAAAGAAATCAAGGACAAGTAATCCGCAATTGAGGAGTCTGTCTTATAAAAACATGTAAAGCAAAATCCTTTAAATACTAAGATTTCCAATTAAAATAAAATTTCAATTTCAACGACAAAAACATAATGACAAAACCCTACCACTTTTTAGGAAATACATTCTGTTAAACCAACTGTATTAAATTCAGCCCTATACCACATAGAAAATTTTCTTTAAAAAAAAAAAAAAAAAGAATATATACTTGATGTAGTATGCAAAATATTTGTCTAAAAAAAAAAAAGGTTAGTCAGGCGCATTGGCTCACACCTGTAATCTCAGCACTTTGGGAGGCGGAGGGAGGAGGAAGGCTTGAGCCCAAGAGTTCCAGACCAGCCTGGGCAAGATAGCAAGACCCCATCTCTGCAAAAAAATCTTAAAAACTGGCCAAGCAAGGTGGTGCACACCTGTAGCCCTTGCTACTTGGGAAGCTGAGGCAGGAGGATCCCTTGAGCTCAGAGTTCGAGGATGCAGCAAGTTGTGATTGGTCACTGCACTGCAGCCTGGGTAAGAGAGTGAGAACTTGTCTCTTAAAAAAACAAAAAGATTAAGATGGTTACTATGTAGAGGAGAAATGAGGAAGGCAGAGATAGGAGGCTTTTATTTTTCATTTAATGTCCTTTTAAACTGTTCACATTTTGTTGGCAAATGAATGTTTTTATTTTTATTTCAGTATCAATAAGGACTACAGAAGTAGCTGGATTGTAAGTTTTTTTATATACTTTTCTATTAAAAAAATGAATAAATAAAAAGCCTATGTTCTCAGAAACTACTGTGTGCTAAACCCCATGCCAGATGCTTTTGCATAAATTACCTCACTTCATCTAAAATATGACCCTGGGAGATCATTATTGCAGGTGAGGAACTTGGAGCTCAGAGAAATTAAGGTTGGCAAATGAAAGAATCAGAACCCCAGCAATCAATATTTTTTTAAAAACAAGATAAATTCATAAAGACAATAAAAAGAAAAAGAAAAAGGACACATTTTTACTTGAAAGGTTAGAGCAAACCACATCAAGGGTAGACAGGCATACTACAGCCCACAGGAAAAATGTGCCCCACCATCTGTTTTTATGAATAAAGATTCATTGAAAATATCATACTCATTGGTTTATACATTGTCTCTGGCTGCTTTCACACCACAGTGGCAGAGCTGGTGGCTGCAACAGGGAACAGGTAACTTGCAAAGCCTTAAATATTTTGTCTCTGGCCCTTTATAGAAAAAGCTCGCCAACTTCTGATCAAGTGATAAAAATTATCAAGCAACTTCTACAGTGCATACTACACTCCAGTTATCATGTTGCCATAAACAGAAACTTCGTAAGAAATACTTTATTTATTTATTTAGACAGAGTCTTGCTCTGTCACCCAGGCTGGAGTGAGAGTGATCACAGTTCACTACAATCTCAAACTCTTGGGCTCAAGTGATCCTCCCATTTCAGCCTCCCGAGTAGCTATACAGGTGCACACCACTATACTCAGCTAATTTTTGTAGAGATAGAGTCTCTTTGTTGCCCAGGCTGGTCTCAAACTCCTAGCCTCAAGCAATCTTCCCACTTTGGCTTCCCAAAATGCTGGGATTACAGGTGTGAGCCACCATACCCAGCCTGAGAAAAATTTACTTTTTATTTTGAGATGAGGTCTTGCTCTGTCACCCAGGCTGGAGGGCAGTGGGGCACAACCATGACTCACTGCAGCCTCAATCTCCCAGGTTCAAGTAATCCTCCCACCTCAGCTTCTCGAGTAGCTGGGACTACAGGCAAGTGCCACTATGCCCAGCTAATTTTTCTTTTCTTTTTTTTTTTTGAGACGGAGTCTCTCTCTGTTGCCCAGGCTGGAGTGTAGTGGCCGGATCTCAGCTCACTGCAAGCTCCGCTTCCCGGGTTTACGCCATTCTCCTGCCTCAGCCTCCCGAGTAGCTGGGACTATAGGCACTCACCACCTCGCCTGGCTAGTTTTTCGTTTTTTTTTAGTAGAGACGGGGTTTCACCGTGTTAGCCAGGATGGTCTCGATCTCCTGACCTCGTGATCCGCCTGTCTTGGCCTCCCAAAGTGCTGGGATTACAGGCTTGAGCCACCGCGCCCAGCCCTGCCCAGCTAATTTTTCTATTTTTTATAGAGTCAGGGTTCTGCTGTCGCCCTGGCTCAAGCATTCCACCTGTCTCAGCCTCTCATAGGCATGAACCTTGCCCTACGAAAAATTTGTGTTTTTGTTTCTATGATCAATGTGAATCATAGAAACATATTTGTTTATATAAGAAACTATTTTAAAAGCAATGCATTTGTTATAAAAACATTCCCACTGTAGAAGTTACTAAAAATGAACAATTTATCAAACACGTACAGAAAAATATTAAAATGAACTTAGTATCTTAATATTTTAAATAGCATCATTACCTTTGGATTGTGCATAACAATTGTCTCTCCACTTGGAAACTCTAATCTTCGGTGCCACTGATTAGTGGTTACAGCTTTTTTATATTCAGCCTATAATGGGGGAAACAACATATATTCCAATATGACAAATTTATACCACATTGAAAGTATGGAGGAAAACGATAACTATAATCGTGATAAAAATAACAGTAACAGCAGTTCTCATCTCCTGACTGGTTAACATTATTTTTTATCACCTTATACATATAGTTCAAGTAATTACTCTCAATCACTCCTAAATAATAGGATCCCCATTATATAATGAAGAAAACCAAGTTTTAGGCAATCTGTTCATTTCCTAGGGCTGCATTAACAAAGTACCACAAACAGAGTGACTTGGAAAACTGGATCCAAGACCCCTCAAAGATACCAAAATCCCCGGTGTTCAAGTCCTTTATATAAAATAGCATTGTTTTTGCATAAAACCTACATACTTCCTCCCTTATATTTTAAATCCTCTCTAGATTACTTATAATACCTAATAAACTGTAGATGGGATATCAATAGTTACACTGTAATTTTTATTTTTTATTTTCTTGAGACAGAGTCTTGCTCTGTTGCTCAGGCTGGAGTACAGTGGTGCAATCTCTGCTCACTGCAACCTCTGCCTCCCGGGTTCAGGCGATTCTCCTGCCTCAGCCTACCGAGTAACTGGCACTACAGGCAATGCACCAGCACATCTGGCTAATTTTTGTATTTTTAGTAGAGACAAGGTTTCATCATGTTGGCCACGCTGGTCTCAAACTCCTGACTTCAGATGATCCGCCCGCCTCAGCCTCCCAAAGTGCTGGGATTACAGGCGTGAGCCACCGTGCCTAGCCTGTGTTATTTTTATTGTTGTTGTTTTCTAAATATTTTCAGAGTATTTGGTTGAATCTACAGAAGTGGAACTTGTGGATGCTGAGGGCCAATCATACTATTCTAGTTTCTATAAAGCACAAGTCTGAGGACCTCTTGAGGAGAGATTCAACACAAAGTAAGGCGGGGCCTCTGGCATATCCACAAGTCCTTTTTTTTTGTTCATTTGTTTTTTTAATTGACAAGTAAAAATTGTTACAAAGTCTTTTTTTAAAACTAGTGACAGTGAGTATTTGACAATCATGTGAAAATAGAAGTATTTCCTTTTGTGTCTTGGACAATCATTCAGTAACAATTCCTCTTCATCAGTCTTCTGTACTTTTGTGTTTTTTTTTGAGGTGGAGTCTCACTCTGTCACCCAGGTTGGAGTGCAATGGCACGATCTCAGCTAACCGCAACCTCCACCTCCCGGGTTCAAGCGATACTCCTGCCTCAGCCTCCTGAGTAGCTGGGATTACAGGCAGGCATAACCATACCCGGCTAATTTTGTATTTTTAGTAGAGACAGGGTTTCACCATGTTGGCCAGGCTGCTCTCGAAATCCTGACCTCAAGCGATCAGCCCGACTCAGCCTCCAAAGTGCTGGGATTACAGGAGTGAGTCACCGTGCCCAGCCTAGCCTTCTGTACTTCTGACCCTTCTCTTCGATAAAAAAAAAAAAAAACTTTAAATATAATCTATAATTTCTAAAAGCAAGGCCACAAACAACAATGATTAAAGAAAGAAAACTTTCACCATCTTAAAAATTATTTTCAGGCCAGGTGTGGTGGCTCACACCTGTAATCCCAGCACTTTGGGAGGCCAATGCAGGTGGATCACCTGAGGTCACGAGTTCAAGACCATCCTGGCCAATGTGGTAAAACCCTGCCTCTACTAAAAACACAAAAATTAGCTGGGCATGGTGGCGACACCTGTAACCCCAGCAACTTGGAAGGCGGAGGCAGGAGAACCACTTGAATCCAGGAGGTGGAGGTTGCAGTGAGCTGAAATCGTGCCACTGCACTCCACCCTGGGGGACAGAATGAGACCTTGTTTAAAAAATAAATAATTTTCACTTCTTCATATTCCCTTTCAATTCACAGCTTTATAGTAAGTATTATCTGGTAAAGATTCCACATTCCATTGTCGAAATAGTCTTGGTTATCCTTGACATTTCGATCTTCCACAAAAAATTTAGAAGCAGCTTGCAAATTTTACCAAAAAAAAAAAAAAAAAAAACCCTGATGTGAATTTTGATTGAGATTGCCTAAAATTTATCAGATAATTTGGGAAGAATTGATATCTTTTATGATAGTGCCTACTTGAACATAATGTTTAGCTCCGTTTCTTTTTTTTTTTTTTTCTGAGACAAGGTCTTGTTCTGTTGCCCAGGCTAAAGTGATGTGGCACCATCACAGTTCACTGCAGCCTCAAGATCTCAGGCTCAAGCAATCCTCCTGCCTCTGCCTCCTGAGCAGCTAAGACCACAGGCATGGGCCACCACACCCGGCTAATTTTTGTGTGTGTATTTTTTGTAGAGACGGGGTTTTGCGGTGTTGTGCAGGCTAGTCTGGAACTCCTGAGCTGAAGCAATCCACCCAGCTTGGCCTCCCAGAGTGCTGGGATTACAGGCAGGAGCCACCATGCCCAACCTAGTTCCATTTGTTGAGGTCGCCTTTTACATTCTTCAATTCTGTTTTGTAGTTTATCTCCATAAAGTTCATGGGTACTTTGCTTGGACTTTTTTCCTACATTGCCTGTAGTTTTATAAATATATAGTCTCTCTGTTATAAATACGTAGTATCTTCTTTTTCGATTTTAGTTGGTTATTTTGATGGCACAGGAATGTTACTAATTTACGTATGTTAATTTTATATACACAGACTTGCAAAAAACTCTTGTATTGGTGCTAATAATATTTCTAGAGGTTCTTCTGATTTTCCACGTAGACAATCATGTCTTCATCAAATTAAAGGTGTTCTCTGTCTCCAACCCTTCCATTGTTTTGTCTTAGTGCTCTGACAGGACAGGATCACCAACGGGATGCTGAGCAATATGTATCTTATTCCCTTTCTATTACTGGCTTTCTCACTTCCTAACCTTCTGTGTCTCTTCCCTGATCTGGTTTGAGTTTCCTGCAAGAAGCCGAACAAAAGCTAAGGTCTCCCTAGGTAGCCATGTGTTGCTGCAATGGTCGGTATGTGGATACCTATCCTGCCTCAAAAGTCTATGTCACCCATATAAAATCAAATACAGTTAAGATAAAGTGTAGACTTTCAGACACAGATTGGACTTGAAAATATATACTTCAGCTTCAAACTAGTAAAACTAAACATTTAATCTGGGGACATGATAGCTTCGTAGGGGCCTACCAAAGGTACCAAAAATTACAATACATCTTTATTTATGTCTAAAATTAAGCTATAGATATCAGCATTCCTTTACACTTTTTTCTTTATATATACATCTATACATGCATATATACACACACACACATATATGCACATATATAAATATATGCTTTTTTTTCTGAGGGAGGGTTTCACTTCCATTACCCAGGCTAGAATGCAGTGGCATGATCTCAGCTTACTGCAGCCTCGACTTCCCTGGCTCAGGTGATCCTTCCTCCTCAGCCTCCCAAGTAGCTGGGACTACTGACGTGTGCCCCCATGCCTGGCTAGTTTTTGTATTTTTAGTAGAGACATGGTTTCACCATGTTGGCCAGGCTGTTCTCGAAACTCCTGGCCTCAAGAAATCTGCCCACCTCGGCCTCCCATAGTGCTGGGATTATAGACACGAGCCACCACACCTAGCCAGAAGTTAACTAAAACATTCTGTATCTCATTTCCCATCTATGCAACTGAATTCACTGAACGTATTTCAAATATCTAACATTCAACTCTTAAGTAGAATTAACACAAGCATTTAACACAATTATACAAAGAAATTACAGATTTAAGATGGCTAATAAGGCTCATGATACTTCTTCCAATTCTATTTATTTATTTTCACAAATCAGAGGTTAATTTCAAGCCTTTTACTGAATATTAATTTGAAAATGTCCATATGCTTGGCATTTTCTATCAACAACAAATCCCAGCAGCCTAGGTTCTATTGAAGGCTTGACACAAGCACCTTATTAGATCTGTGATGTACCTCTGTAAACCATATTCTATCTTTAGACACAGATGCCACGATTAGCACCTCATAAGTGATGACACCACTTAAAAAGTAATCTTCTCCGTGAACAGCATCAAGACAAGCTGTCTTGTAAATAAAGTCAGCTTCACTGTCAATGTTACTCACCAATGTATATAGGACCTACATTTTTTTAAAGAAACTCATAAAGAAATAAAGCTCCCATACCTCTAGTTTTTCACTGAACTCCTCAGTATAGGGAATAAATCGACTATCTGTGTCCCCCTTGTAAAACCAAGTACAGCGTCTCACTTCAGCTGGCTCCTCTTCCCAGTAGGCAGCCTTCCTTATTCGGTCATAGAGGTAAACATCGTAGCGCCCTCCATCCGTGCCAAGAACCACGCTCTCCGGATCTGGCTGAACTAGAGAACAAAATTAACACTTTTCCTGACTGCTGCAAGGCATATTTTAAAATAATCAATAATCAGCTGGGCGCAGTGGCTCATGCCTATAATCCCAGCACTCTGGGAGGCCGAGGCAGGTGGATCACTTGAGGTCAGGAGTTTGAGACCGGCCTGGCCAATGGTGAAACCCTTCTATCTACTAAAAATACAAAAATTAGCCAGGTGTGGTGGCACATGCTTGTAATCCCAGCTACTTGGGAGGCTGAGGCAGGAGAATTGTTTGAACTCAGGAAGCAGAGGTTGCAGTGAGTCCAGATTGCACCACTGCACTCCAGCCTGGGCAGCAGAGTGAGACTCTGTCTCAAGAAAATAAAAATAAAATAACAAATAATGAATATGGTGACTACTCAGTCTTTAAAGACAAAAAACTAAGCTCATTTTTATTTAAAAATAGAAGTTTAAGATTAATCTGTGCTGCTCAAAATTATGACTCTTCCTAAGTAGAAAAGAAATAGTCAAGACAAACTTTAAAAACATAATTCAAAGAACTGATGGATTTTTTTTTTAAATCAGAACAACAATATCTACGTACAACAATATTCCATGGAATATGTTTCTAAAGGCCATTAATAGGTGACTTTTAAGTCCACGATCAAATAATACCAGGATAAACAAAGAAACACATTTCTACACCGCAGGACTTCTCAAAGCATTAACGCACTCCTGCACACCATCTCTCTCAAACCTAGATACAGTGAGCAGCATTTCCAAACCTCATCTGACCAGGGAACACTTTTTTCACAGAGCATCTCCAGGATCGAGAGTTCCACAGAAAGCCCTTTATAAATGCCCCCATAACTACAAATGAATGAGGGAAACAGAAAAATTGAAACCTGGATTATATGAACTGCTCAAGTTCTCTGATTCAAAATACCTTTAAACTACAAAGTAAATTATTAAAACACTTCTTCAAATATCTTACCCCAGTAACTCAGGACTTACATTAATATCATCATCTTAAGGTACAGAGTCTGGGGTCTATAAGGATCAAAGAATTTGACATTCACAGAAAATACATCATGGATAAATACTCATTCCTTCTCTTCCTAAAATCAGATTATGAATAATGCATGACCAATGTTTACCTGAATTATAGATTTCTTCAAGATTCAAAGAATCAAACACACTAAAAGGCATCCACAGTTGTTTGTATTCTACCTCCTTGCAGTAAAACCAGTGGGGCTGAACAGGCTCATATTGGTTTTGAAGTAGAAAAGGAGGTGGCACTTGAACAGAGGGAGCTCCAGGTCTGGCAGGTACCTGCTGCTGTGCTGGAGACTGCATTGAAGGAGGAACCTGGAGGGGACGGCAAAGTTAAGACTGTCATGCTTGTCCAAAAGAATTCTGAATATGCTTCACACCCAAACTGATGTTAGTAGTAATTATCCTACATGTATATCTGGACAATTATTTAGTGTAATAACTAGACCCCAAAGCAATTTTAAGAAGAATTTTTAAACCTAACAAAACCCCAAATCAAGGAAAAATGCTTGAGGGGAGGGATACCTATACCCCATTTATCCTGATGTGATGATTACACATTGCATGTCTGTATCAAAATATCTCATGTAACCCATAATAATATACACCTACTATGTACCCACAAAAATTAAAAATTTAAAAATTTAGAAAAAAAATCAATTACAAGGTGAACTAGACCTTCTCACAGAACAAAGTAAACTAACACCTTTATAGAAATCAATCTAGCAATACTTCTTCCATGATTTATTTAACCTTTCCTGTGTGTGTGTGAGGCGGAGTTTCGCTCTTGTTGCCCAGGCTGGAGTGCAATGGCACAATGCGCAACCTCCGTCTCCCGGGTTCAAGCAATTCTCCTGTCTCAGCCTCCTGAGTAGCTGGGATCACAGGCATGCGCCGCCACACCCAGCTAATTTTGTATTTTCAGTAGAGACAGGGTTTCTCGAGATTGGTCAGGCTGGTTGCGAACTCCCGACCTCAGATGACCTGCCTGCGTTGGCCTCTCAAAGCGTTGGGATTATAGGCGTGAGCCACCATGCCCAGCCTATTTAACCTTTAAAATATGCCTATTCCTTGATCTACTCATTCGATTTCTAAGAATTTATCCTAAAGATAGAATTATAACAAATATCCCAGGCGCGGTGGCTCACGCCTGTAATCCTGCCACTTTGGGAGGCTGAGGTGGGTGGATTACCTGAGATCAGGAGTCCAAGACAAGCCGGGCCAACATGGTAAAACTCTGTCTCCACTAAAAATACAAAAATCAGCTGGATGTGGTGGCATGGGCCTGTAATCCCAGCTATTTGGGAGGCTGAGGCAGGAGAATCGCTTGAATCCCAGAGGCGAAGGTTGCAGTGAGCTAAGACTGCACCACTGCACTACAGCCTGAGTAACAAAGCGAGACTCTGTCTCATAAAATAAATAAAAAATAAAAATAAAAATTTACCCACAAGGATGTACACCAAAAGGTTATTTAAAATAGGGAATCAGTGTGTACAACTGTCAAAACTCAGCTAATTGTACACTTCAAATAAATCGAATTGTACACTGTAAACGGATGTCTTTTACTATATGTAAATTACACCTCAATAATATTGATTTAATCGTAATTAATAAATTTGGAATGTTTGCAAAAAAATAAATAAAATAAAATACGAAATCACTGGAAATAATAAAAATGCCTAACAGAAGCCTGATTAAATAATATTTCACTCAAATGCTAGATCGTCCAGAGCCATTAAAAATGTCTTATATCCTTTCTGCAGGAGATAGCTGGAAAAAAAAAAAAAAGTAAATAAACAAAAACAAAAGTTTTAGAGGATAGACACGATGGTTCACGCCTATAATCCCAGAACTTTGGGAGGCCAGGGAAGGAGGATCACTTGAGGCCAGGAGTTCGAGACCAACATGAGCAACACAGCAATATCCTGTTTCTACAAAAAAATCTAAAGATCACCCAGACATGGTGGGGCACACTTGTAGTCCCAGCTACTCCGGAGGCTGAAGTGTAGTTCAAGGTTGCAGTAGAATGTAATCACACCACTGCACTCCAGCCTGGGTGACAGAGCAAGATCCCCCATCTCTTTAAAAAAAACAAGGAAGAAGAAGAAAAATTAATGTTTTAGAAAAAATCTTAGTAACATTTAAAGTATGTTCACAAAAAAGAAAATAGGTTATAGAAACCACAGGTACTCTATGATGTTTGCCAAAAAAAGGACATATAACAAAATGAAAACAGTGATTATCTACAGACATTTTTTATTAAATTCAATATTCTGCATTTTCCAAATTTTCTACAAAAACGATTTTAAAATCAGACTATACTTATTTGTAAATGTTTGAATTAGACACCATTTTGGGCCAGGTGTGGTGGCTCACACCTGTAATCCCAGCACTTTGGTAGGCTGAGGCAGGAAGATCACTTGAGGCCCAGGAGTTTGAGACTGCAGGTGAGCTGTGATTGTGCCACTGTATTCCAGCTTGGACAACAGAGTGCGACCCAGTCTCAAAAACATATACAATTTAGCCCATAATCTCAGAACTTTGGGAGGTCAAGGCAGGAGGACTGCTTGAGCCCAGGAGTTTGTGACCAGCCTGGGCAACATAGTGAGACCTCATTTCTACAAAACATAAAAAAAAAAATTAGCCAGGTATGGCAGCACATGCCTGTGGTCCCAGCTACTGGTGAGGCTGAAGTAGGGGGATCACTTGAACCTGAGAACTCGAGGCTACAGTGAGCCATTATCATGCCACTGCACTCTAGCCTGAGTGGCAGAGCAAGACCTGGCCTCAAAAAAAAAAGAAGAAAAAAAAAATATATATATATATATACACACACACACACGTATATATACATACATACACATAATTTCTAAAAAACCATTTTGGGCCGGGCGCGGTGGCTCAAGCCTGTAATCCCAGCACTTTGGGAGGCCGAGACGGGCGGATCACGAGGTCAGGAGATCGAGACCATCCTGGCTAACGCGGTGAAACCCCGTCTCTACTAAAAAATACAAAAAACTAGCCGGGCGCGGTGGCCGGCGCCTGTAGTCCCAGCTACTCGGGAGGCTGAGGCAGGAGAATGGCGTAAACCCGGGAGGCGGAGCTTGCAGTGAGCTGAGATCCGGCCACTGCACTCCAGCCTGGGCGACAGAGCGAGACTCCGTCTCAAAAAAAAAAAAAAAAAAAAAAAAAAACCATTTTGAAGTATTATGTCAACACTCAATTTCCTGAGATCCATAGCTGCGCTGTGGTTATACAGAAGAATGTCCTTATGCTTAGCAAATGTACACCAGGAATTTAGGAGTAAAAAATCATAATGTATTTTACTGACCTTCAAATGTTCCCCCCAAAACTGCATATATACAGAAAAAGAAAAAAACAATGAGGGAAAGGAAGGGAATAGGGAGGGGCAGGAGGAGAAGTAGGAGGAAGGGGAGGGAGAAAGGCATGGGGGAAAGGGAGAAGGCTCACATATACCAGCGTGTGCACAGGCACAAATTAAAAAACATATGGGATAAAATGTTAATGATACGTAAACCTGGTGAAGGATATCAGAGTACTCTTTGTACTATTTTTATTTTTGCAACTTTTCAAGTTTGAAATTATCATTTTTTAAATTATTATCTAAAAACCTTTTTAAAATTTTAAGCAACAAACTATAATTAGTTCGTTATAGTTAGCAAAAATACTAACTATATACCACATGCTATGAATTTGGTTACTTTTCAGAATGCCGAAATCCAACATTGTCAAAAATTTGTGTATTGGTATGATTTAAACAAAGTGATAAAACAGAGTCCATTCTCTAACAGAGAAGTTAGTTACATTCTGATCACAATACTGCTATCTCCACCACACCGAAATGGGTTCTTAATTCTTTTTAATCATTTCTCTTTTTGTTTAATTCCACTGATTTTTCTTTGGAAATCAAATGAACAATTAGTTGGGAAAAATGCATAAGGGAATTTCATAAAATGTACCCAATGCATACGTTATTCCACCAACTCCCCCTAGAGTTTGACTGATCTAGATCCAAACTCCATAAATAAAAAGAAATTACTGAAGTAATCAATTTTAGTCCCTGTAATTGACTGTTTTGATTGACTAGTGTAACTGAAAGATGAGAAACTAGTGGTCTGTTAAGACAATAACTGCTTCATCTCCTATGTCTCTAGACAACACTTATTATTTTTACCTTACTCTAAAATCTGGAAATACTGACATGTAGCTAACTCATTAAAATCAATTACTACTTCAATAAACAAGTAATACACACTAAAATATGAGCCATCCAATAAGCTATCTTTAAGATAATGTTTACTTCATGTAGCTTACAAAGAATACCCTCTGAAACTAATTTGTCATCATATTGATTATAAGATGTGAAATGTTTTTTAAAACATAGGTTCAGATGAGAAAAAAGAAACAGAGTTAATAAGTAGGACACAAAATCATGTCTCCATACCGGCGGCAAAGATCCTGGAGGCATCTGGTACATCTGAACAGGGGGTCCAGACGGTGGCGGATGAGCAGGAGGGCCTGGTGTTTGACACTGCTGCAGCTGGGGCGGTGCAATGTAAGGATTAGCCCTGCTGCTACCAGGGGTATGGCGATATGGATTGTATCCTGGCTGGGGAACTCCTTGGGGTGGGTTCCCAAAATGTGAAGGAGGGAGACTACTTGGCTGAGAAGGCAGGTAAGAATTTATTCCCATCAGTGAGGAAGGTGGAGCACCAGGTTGAGCCTTCGAAATGGATGGTGAAAACGCATTCGAGACATCTTGGGATCCAGTTGTAAAAGGGAGAGCAGTCGGGGGCTTGGGGAATCCTGATTGTCCACCTGAGGTTGCTGCAGTTGTTAATGGTGATTGTCCAATATTCCCAAAAGGATCACTGCTGCTTGATACCTGAGAGAAGTAACTAAGTGTCTGTGGGGCAGACGTGTGAATAGAAGTTTGACCAAGGAAGCTGTCCTCCTCACCAACATCTGTGGAATCCTCTGAAATGGAACAAGAGAGCATGTGGTTTAAAGGGTACTCTATCATTCCGCAGATACGATTCTATAAGGAAGGGCTAGCAATTATACTTCCTTATTTGTTCTTCAAACTTGTTATTTCTGCATTACAGAAAAAAAAACCAGTTTTTTTCTTTTTTTCTTTGAAAACTTGCTCTTTAGAAATGAAAAACTAGAAAACATGAATAAGAAAACATAAGAGGAAACAATTATAATTCATTCATAAGCCCACCTCCCAGAGACCATCACACTATTAACAGTAAACATTTTGCTACATACCCTTCCATACTTTTAAAATAAATACAAAGTTATTTGTTATTTATTTTGTAAATACATATTTGTATATAGAAGTTTTTAAAAATAGAAACAAAATCTATACTTACTATTTTTACTTTTTTTTTTTTTCTGAGACAGGGTCTCACTCTGTTGCCCAGGCTGGAGTGCAGTGGCGCGATCTCAGCTCACTGCAACCTCTGCCTCCCAAGTTCAAGCAATTCTCGTGCCTCAGCCTCCCAAGTAGCTGGGATTACAGGTGCCCACCACCATGTCCAGCTAATTTTTGTATTTTTTTTCTTTTTTTAGTAGAGATGAAGTTTCACCATGTTGACCAGGCTGGTCTCGAACTCCTGACCTCAAGTGATCTGCCTGCCTTGGTCTCCCAAAGTGCTGGAATTACAGGCATGAGCCCCCATGCCCGGCCTTACATATTATTTTTTATGTTTTTCTTGGTAAGAAATAATGCAATTATTACTCTACTACCCAAATATGCATAATTTTATTTCTATAGTGATAACGAGAGACTAAAGATAACTCTGTTAACAAGAAGGGGTGTGTCAGGAATCTTACCTACAAAGCACTTATTGTACAAATGAACACGCGGTATTTGTATTCCCAAGGCAAAGTAGGTCAACCATTAATTGCCATTCCCTAAAATCATGTACTACCACACACTTATTCTAGAACACCAAATTGCTGAAAAGGTCACTTTCTAACCAAGGGAAGATCTCCCATCCCTTTGTCCAACCTGATGTTCACTGTGGGTGTTAACAATTCCAATTTAGCTTCTGTTCTACTTCCAAGTTGTAAAATAAAAGCATTTTCCCTGTACATCACCTCAAAAGTCCACCTATTATTCCTTACTAAACTTTTATTTTCACTAGCCTGTAGCTTTCATCTTCTTCCTCCTAATCTTCCCTGCCCCTGCCTCATTCCCTCTTACCTCCTTGCTGGAGGCATGGAATCCATCAGAGGGCTGGACTCACTCACAGCACACAGGCACACTCTGGTCCCTGCCCTTGGAGACCTGCCAAAAGGCAGCCTTCTTCCAAGCTCTGGACTCCAAGCTTCTTGACCTCTGCTGAGACTAGGGCTTGAGCTTCTTGAGCTCTCATAATTCACACACATCAGTTTAACTAAAATACTCCACTATTCAAAATACTCCTCTTGATATTTTCTTTGTAACTAAAAATAAAATATCCCTTGCTGCACGAGGCCCTGTGTCAGTCTGTATCATTCCACTTCTCTGATAGATTTCCAGCTCCCACCCCTCTTTTCAGGTCAGTGACCCTCATTTGGACTTACCTGTATTTCTTAATTCATTCCCAACAATTAAAAGCAAGCAAGAAAAAAAAAAAAAAAAACCTCAGTAGTATCTTTCATCCTTTAAAAAAACTTGAGGTCAACCTGATCCAAGAAACTTTTTTCTGATCAGCATCAACTACAAATGAAATGCTCTCCACATACTGCTGCCCTCACCTCTGGGGCCCTTTCTCATTTCATTTGGACACATGTCATCTAAAGCCACAACTTTAATAGGCACTTGTATATCTGTGACACTCCCAACTCTATCGCAAACCCAGACTGTTGTCATGTGTTCCAGAACTTGTTTTCCAACTACTTCCTCAATGTTTTTGACAGATTCAGCCACATATTCCTCATGCTTAGTAAGCCCCAAACAGAGTTTATTATCTTAACTACCCACCTCCGTGCTCCCTTTTCTGTATTTCACTATATCCACCGATGTTTGCCAACATCCATTCAGACATTCAAACCAGAAACCTCAAGTCTCTCAGACTCCTCCCTCTCTCTCATACCCTTCATTTAATCACTCAAATATTTATTCAAGAAATATTTACTCAGGATGCATTATGTGCCAGGTACAGAGCTCAGTCTTGGGTCTAAAACTAAACAAAAATGGGCCTCTGTGCTGACAGACAGAGCTGACACTCTGGTCTTCTGTGAGTCTCTACAAGTGTGTAGTCTACACATCTCACACATCTGCTCCCTGCTCCTCACACCCAATGTGGCTGACTCGGGCTAGACTGCCATCGCCACTGCCAGCCTCTCACTATGCCTCCCAACCGAATCCTCTTGCTACAGTCAACCTTATTCCAGTGCAACTAGAGAAAACGCCAGTCTTTCTGAAACACACGTCTAATTTCACTGCCTTGTTGAAAATCCTTCAAAGGCTCCCAAAACCCAACAAGATGAACTACAAACTCCTCCTGAGTATGGTATATGTGACCCATAGACCACCGAGGCCACTCCACTGTCCACACTCTAGTCAAAGTGATCTACTGGGGGCAGAGGACACACGGGAGAGGAGACAAAGGTGAAGAGACAGGAGAGAGGGATGAGCTCCATCCCTGTCCCATTCCACCAACCACTAACTCCTGCCAAACCTGCAGATTTTCTCACACCTTCGGACTTCACATATTCCTGTCTCTCCAGATTCCCTCACTTCTATGTATCCTTCAACACTCAGCTCAAGCATCACCTCCCCTAAGAGGCCCTGAAGGCCTAAGGGACATCCATTCCCCAGCTCAGCCAGCCTGAGACCCACAGCATTCACAGCCATCCATCAATCCCTCTTTCTAACTGTTCTAAACTTGTATCACAGTTGCTTACACAGGTGGGTGTGTGTATACATATATACTGTGCAGTCGTTGAGGGCAGGGATGTCTGCTCTTCCGTGTCTCCCAGCTTCTGGAACAGTGCCTGGCAAATAGAAACTGCTCAATCCATGTCTGGTTTTTGTTTTTGTTTTGTTTTTGAGATGGAGTCTCACTCTGTCGCTCAGGGTGGAGTGCAGTGGCATGACCTCAGCTCACTGCAACATCCACCTCAAGCGATTCTTGTGCCTCAGCCTCCCGAGTAGCTGGGATTATAGGCGCCCACCACCACGTCCAATTAATTTTTGTATTTTTAGTTGAGATGGGGTTTTGCCATGTTGACCAGGCTGGTCTTGAACTCCTGACCTCAGGTGATCCACCCACCTCAGCCTCCCAAAGTGCTGGGATTACAGGCGTGAGCCACTGTGCCAGGCCTTCCATGTCTGTTGAATATATGAAATTGCTTCCTGTGTCTCTTTCACTTATATGATTAACTATTGCTTCCAAGGAGACTGTTTCTTCTTTTTCTCTGGAAATTCTCTGAATGGGTTTCTGAGATTTTTAGAGATGAATTTTAGTTCTAAAAACTATTAATGTTCACACACACACACACACAGACTGTCTCCAAGAAACAAGAGCATTAAAGACAGGTATAGCTATACTAGACTTCACAATGAAAATGTTTAGCATGAATTCACAGTGACACACAAACCAAATACTACATAGCAAGGAAGATGGACATAACCAAACAACTTTAATGGTGCAGAGGATGATTAGAAAACCCCAGGTAGGCCGGGCGCGGTGGCTCAAGCCTGTAATCCCAGCACTTTGGGAGGCCGAGATGGGCGGATCACGAGGTCAGGAGATCGAGACCATCCTGGCTAACACGGTGAAACCCCGTCTCTACTAAGAAATACAAAAAATAGCCGGGCGAGGTGGCAGCGCCTGTAGTCCCAGCTACTCGGGAGGCTGAGGCCGGAGAATGGCGTGAACCCGGGAGGCGGAGCTTGCAGTGAGCTGAGATCCGGCCACTGCACTCCAGCCTGGGCGACAGCGCGAGACTCCGTCTCAAAAAAAAAAAAAAAAAAAAAAAAAGAAAACCCCAGGTAAAGCCTTATTTATTCCTGCATCCTCTCACAGCATTCTGCTCCAATGATGCTGGTTCTTCACCAAAGACAGCAACGCCTAACCTTTCAACCACAGGTCAAATTGAGACATCATTTTGACTCCCATCCTTTCACTCATTCAACAAACATCCACTGAATAACTGGTCTACTACATACCACACATCATTCTACGCAGTGGGAATATAATCGTGAATAAAACTAAGTTTTTGCTTTCATGGTCTTACATCCTAGTGGAGTGGAATAAACAAGTATGTGTACATGTCAGGTAGTGACCAGCGTCAAGAAGAAACATTAACACATGGGCAGGGGAACCTTTATGTACAGCTGTTCGCAGCGTGCCTGTCCTCGCTTCTCCATGAAACTGTCTTTAGTCCTTCAAACAAGAATAAATTACTCACTGCAAACTCAGTATTCGAAGAGGATCTACTTACTAGGCCCTAAACAACATCCTGGAAATAAAAAGGCAATTAGGTCATAGCTGCTGAAGAAGACCGCAGTCCAAATGGAGAAGCAGGTGTGTTTATTTCACAAACATTAAATCACACTGTCTGGTAGGCAGTATACTTGGTGCTTTTCAAAAATTAAAGCATTTCTAATTATAATTCTGTGAGGCTATACATATATAGAAACTGAAGCACAGAGAAGTAAACTAAAATGCCTACAGTTACACAGCAAGCTACTGGCAGGGCAAGGACTGGAATACAGTCTGTGCTCCTGAACACCATGCTCTGGGCTATGCTACATTATCATCAAAAAGCAATCTCCCTGGACAATAATACAAATATGAAAAAAGAGCTAGGAGTGCACATAGGAGTGGGGGCCTAAGAGAACAAGAAAAAGTTTCTTGGAAGAAGTGATGGATTGTCTTGAAAGACGAAAATTGGCCAGGCGCTCACACCTGTAATCCCAGCACTTTGGGAGGCCGAGGCAGGCGGATCACTTGAGGTCCGGAGATTGAGACCATCCTGGCCAACATGGTGAAACCCCGTCTCTACTATAAATACAAAAATTAGCAGGGCATGCACGCCTGTAGTCCCAGCTACTCGGGAGGCTGAGGCAGGAGAATCACTTGAACTCGAAATGTGGAGGTTGCAGTGAGCCGAGATCGCGCCACTGGATTCCACCCTGGGCGACAAAGCAAGACTCCGTCTCGGAAAAAAAAAAAAAAAGATGAGGAATGCATTTTATATGTCTACTTCACAAATATTACATGTTTCTCCTAGAAGAGGGGCACCGTCCATCTTACAGGATATCTTACTGTAATCTAGAAGATATCCTACTGTATCACAACAATCTCCTAGTAGGAGACAGTGTACCGTATCCCAGGAGAGGGGCACAGTCCATCCTAGGAGGTATCTTACCGTATCCTAGGAGTCTCCTAGTGGGAGATAGACTACTGTACCCTAGGAGAGGGCCACTGTTTACTTGCATTCCCTGCCAGCACCTGGCGTAACAACAATAGGTGTTCAGCAAAGATTTGTGGAATGCCAGTGTACGAATGAATGTCCAGCACTCTGGACAACTCGGAACAGTGGGTTTCTGCAATGAAGAGCAAGTCGCATCACCTGCCGCCTCCAAGATCCCAAAGCCCCCGACCCACTCAAACCTGGTCACTAATGATCCTGGCAAACTATCGAGAGGGTAGCTGGAGGCAAAAGGAATATCTCCCGTCTGACCCTTGTCACAGCACGTCCCCCGCCCGCCTCCCACCACACACGGGACCGCCCTCCCCTTATTACCTCCGGGCAAGAGCAAGGAGGCCGGGGAAGCTGAGGCCTGGGTGACTGGAATGAAGGGCACATTGAAGCTGAACTCCGTGGCCGAGGAGGAGAAAAGTAAGTTAGTGCCCGACGAGGAGGTGGAGACGCCGCCGCTGCCACCGTTAGGTTTTCTCTCCGCCATGGCTGCGGCCCACCTTCCGATACACGTCTCCGGGTACTCAGTCCCGCACCACTGACCGGAAACCGATCACTCTCCCGGCCAGCGCACTTCCGCACTTGCGCACAGGAGCCGGAACTACGGGTAGCTAGTTAGTCAGCCACCCTCTCCCTTCCCCCAGCCAGCGCCGCCAGAAATCAACATGGCGGCAATGTCTTCCAGCCCGAGTCTGGCACGTGACACCCTTGGAGGCGGAGAGGGGCTGAGGCAAAGGCCGGGAGGGAGCGTGGGGGCGTGGTCCCCGCAGGTTCTGGATGGACGTGCGAATTGACACGCAATTGACCCTGAAAGTCACAGGTTGTGGCTGATATCTATGGGCTTCCTAAAAGTACTGTCAGGATGACTCTCCTGACAAAGATTTTGGAGGAACAGCGGAATCCTGCTGGACGCTGCCCGAAGGAGGAAAGGAGGAAGAGGGTTGTGTGGGAATTCGCATGCAAGGCGGAACCAAACACCCTCTCCAAAACCACTTGTCTTTCTGGACTGAACTGAACTTTGGCATTGACCCAGAAATAGAAATGGTAAAATGTTTTTAAGTGTTTAATACATAGGGAGAAAAAACATCTTTGATTTATTTTTGTTGTTTTGTGTTTTTCGTTTGTTTTTTGTTTTTTTTTTTGGTTGGTTTTTTTGTTTTGTTTTTTGTTTTGAGAGGAGGCTCGCTCTGTCACCCAGGCTGGAGTGCAGTGGCGCGATCTCGGGTCACTGCAACCTCTGTCTCCCAGGTTCAAGTGATTCTACTGCCTCATCCTCCCGGGTACCTGGGACTACAGGCGCCTGCCACCACGCCTGGCTAATTTTTTGTATTTTTAGTAAAGATGGGGTTTCACCGTGTTGGCCAGGATGGTCTCAATCTCCTGACCTTGTGATCCGCCCGCCTCAGCCTCACAAAGTGCTGGGATTACAGGCATGAGCCACTGCGCCCGGCCAAAAACACATATTTAAAAGAGAAATCAAATCGGACGCCTTGGCGCAGGCCTGCAATCCCAGCACTTTGTGAGGCAGAGCGGGAGGACAGCTTGAGCCCAGGAAGTTGAGACCGGCCTGGCCAACATGGCGAAACCCGGTCTCTACTAAAAATGCAAAAATTAGCCGGGCGTGGTGGCATGGCACCTATAGTCTCAGCTACTCAGGAGGCTGATGTGGGAAGATTGCTTGAGGCTAAATTAACCTTGATCTTGCCACTCACTGTGCTCCAGCCCAGGCAACAAGGCGAGACCCTGTCTCGTTAAAAAAAGAAAGAAAAGAAACCAGGACATTGAAATTAGAGCTCTGACATTTTAGATAGCTTTCTATATCCACAGTAAGCTGACTAGTTCAATCCAGAAGGTACTGTGGATAACTTGGACATAATTGTCATCTTTCATAGTTAGAGATTTTGAAAGAAAATACAACTTAAGCAATCTTTCAGCTTCTTGGAGGTTGGGAGAGGAGATCCCAAAAGAACACTCAAAATGGCCGGGCGCGGTGGCTCAAGCCTGTAATCCCAGCACTTTGGGAGGCCGAGACGGGTGGATCACGAGGTCAGGAGATCGAGACCATCCTGGCTAACACGGTGAAACCCCGTCTCTACTAAAAAATACAAAAAACTAGCTGGGCGAGGTGGCGGGCGCCTGTAGTCCCAGCTACTCGGGAGGCTGAGGCAGGAGAATGGCGTAAACCCGGGAGGCGTAGCTTGCAGTGAGCTGAGATCCGGCCACTGCACTCCAGCCCGGACGACAGAGCGAGACTCCGTCTCAAAAAAAAAAAAAAAAAAAAAAAAAAAAAGAACACTCAAGATAATGAAACTCTCCCCAGCTGTTTACACCTATGTAGAACCTAAATTTATTAATTCAATAATGATTTCATGTGCTTACTGTTAAAAAAAAATTTTTAAGTGGGACACTCATTAAAGCAGTAAATTAGATTTTATTTAATGAAAACTATTGCAGTAGGGAAGTGGGTCCAGCATGAACTGAACACAACTTTGCTGAAACAAAAGATTGGAGACTTTTTAGAGGCTGTGGTGTGCTAAGGGAAAGGCACTGAGGAGTGTGAAGAGGTGGTTGGTCCTGCGACTAGGCCACCTGGGTGTGTTAATCCATGCTTATCCAGAGGAGACACATAATTCTTCTGTTTTCATGACAAGCAGTGGTGTAAGAGCAAGGTAGCCATAGGGACTGGGAATGAGAATGAGAAGCACCTCCTTGAATGTTTGCAGTTGAAGAGACAAACCCCCAGGTCCTTGAGAAGACAGTTCTTGGTGGTCATGTGTCCGGAATTGGTTCCTTCCAGTGGGTTCTTGGTCTCGCTAACTTCAAGAATGAAGCCTCGGACCTTCGCAGTGTTACAGCTCTTAGATGGGGCATAGACCCAAAGAATGAGCAGCAGCAAGATTTATTGTGAAGAGCAAAAGAACAAAGCTTCCACAGCATGGAAGGGGACCCAGGTTGCCTCTGCTCGCTGGGGGGGTGGCCAGCTTTTATTCCCTTATTTGTGTCCCCCCCCCCACGACCCAGGTTGCCTCTGCTCGCTGGGGGGGTGGCCAGCTTTTATTCCCTTATTTGTGTCCCCCCCCCCACATCCTGCTGATTGGTCCATTTTACAGAGTGCTGATTGGTGCATTTACAGTCCTTTAGCTAGGCACAGAGTGCTGATTGGTGCATTTTTACAGAGTGCTGATTGGCGCATTTACAATCCTCTAGCTAGACACAGAGCGCTGATTGGTGCGTTTTTGCAGAGTGTGATTGGTGCATTTACAGTCCTCTAGCTAGACACAGAGCACTGATTGGTGCGTTTTTGCAGAGTGTGATTGGTGCATTTACAGTCCTCTAGCTAGACACAGAGCACTGATTGGCACTTTTTTTTTTTTTTTTTTTTTGAGATGGCGTCTCACGCTGTCGCCCAGGTTGGAGTGCAGTGGCGCGATCTCGGCTCACTGCAAGCTCCGCCTCCTGGATTCACGCCATTCTCCTGCCTCAGCCTCCTGAGTAGCTGGGACTACAGGCGCCCGCCACCTCGCCCGGCTAGTTTTTTGTATTTTTAGTAGAGACGGGGTTTCACTGTGGTCTCGATCTCCTGACCTTGTGATCCGCCCGCCTCGGCCTCCCAAAGTGCTGGGATTACAGGCATGAGCCACCGCGCCCGGCCTGATTGGCATATTTTTACAGAGTGCTGATTGGTGCATTTACAATCCTCTAGCTAGACACAGAGCGCTGATTGGTGCATTTACAGTTCTCTAGCTAGACAGACAAGTTCTTCAAGTCCCCACTCAACCCAGGAAGTCCAGCTGGCTTCACCTCTCAATCCTGCCTCTAAACAGGACACCCCAACTGCTGTTGAGAATTGGGCGATGACCGGTATAGCTACTTCCTGCTGGATAGGGGTGAAGAAGGAGCCCTACAGTTGTAGTGTCCTCCAGAGGGGAACTCTTTAGGCCAGTCAAAGGGCCTAAGCGGGTTGGTCCAGGGGTCCTCAGTAGAAGTTGTTAGTTGAGCTCATTTGGGGTTCCATTTGTAAGACCATCTGTAGCTTGATGGCCTTGATCTTAGAGGAAACAACTTTGACAAGGAGGTTAAAAATACAGGGCCCGAAGGCGAGTAATCGCAAGATGGCTGTCATGGGAACTAGAAAGGGGAGAAGCCATATCGCTCAACTCCAGAGGTTGATATAAGCATTTGAAAGGCATTGTCTGATTTCAGAAGCCTTTTTCTGT
Organism: Theropithecus gelada; assembly: GCF_003255815.1. NCBI lineage: Eukaryota > Metazoa > Chordata > Mammalia > Primates > Cercopithecidae > Theropithecus > Theropithecus gelada. The sequence goes on along the minus strand of NC_037677.1, from coordinate 116,482,449 downwards.
AAACGCCAAGTGGCATCTCATACTATACCTGACTGGTTAGTGTAAAAACAACACTGTTGGCCGGGCACGGTGGCTCAAGCCTGTAATCCCAGCACTTTGGGAGGCCGAGATGGGCGGATCACGAGGTCAGGAGATCGAGACCATCCTGGCTAACACGGTGAAACCCCGTCTCTACTAAGAAATACAAAAAATAGCCGGGCGAGGTGGCGGGCGCCTGTAGTCCCAGCTACTCGGGAGGCTGAGGCCGGAGAATGGCGTGAACCTGGGAGGCGCAGCTTGCAGTGAGCTGAGATCCGGCCACTGCACTCCAGCCTGGGCTACAGAGCGAGACTCCGTCTCAAAAAAAAAAAAAAAAAAAAAAAAAAAAAAAA